>NC_090449.1:438544194-438581543 GCF_031143425.1 Pleurodeles waltl
TTGATGCCTTAAATAGAGTTTGTGCACTGCAGGAAGTGATTTAAACAGCATTTGGAGTCATTTTGAATTGAAGCTAAATGGTCAGATTTTTTATGAAAATCATGAACCCACGGACTGACAAAATACTTCAGAAAGGTCCAAAATGGACGTTTTCAATTGCTGTATCTTTTTAACTCTTTATGACGTGTTGAAGTGCATAGTCACTTTTGGGTCTTAAATAAGCATGTTTGGAGACATTGTCATGCTCTCAAGGATCCAAAATGCCTAATTTTATGTTTTTGTAAAAGTGAATGAAAGTGGCCCGCTTGCTAACATTAAGGCCTTAAACACTGTTTATACCCTGCGGGGAGTGACTTAGACAGCATTTGGGGTAATTTGGAATTCAAGCTAAATGGTCAGATTTTTTTATGAAAATCATTGACCCACGGACTCACAAAATGCTTCAGGAAGGTCCAAAATGGACCATTTTCAATTGTTGTATCTTCTAACTCTTTATGATGTGTTGAAGTGAATCATCACTTTTGGGGCTTAAATAAACATGTTTAGAGACGTTGCGAAGCTCTCAATGGGGCTAAAATTCATAGTTTTGAGATTTTATAAAAGTGAATGAAAAAGGCTGATTTGTTAACATTGAGGCCTTAAACAGTGTTTGTGCACTGCAGGAAGTGATTTAAACAGCATTTGGGGTAATTTGGAATTCAAGCTAAATGGTCAGATTTTTGTTGAAAGTCATTGACCCACAGACTCACAAAAATGCTTCAGGAAGGTTCAAAATGGACCATTTTCATTTGTTGTATCTTCTAACTCTTTATGATGTGTTGAAGTTAATCATCACTTTTGGGGCTTAAACAAACATGTTTAGAGACATTGCCATGCTCTCAATGGGGTCAAAATCCATACCTTTTTAGATTTTATAAAAATGAATTGAAATCGTCGATTTGTTAACACTGATGCCTTAAATAGAGTTTGTGCACTGCAGGAAGTGATTTAAAACAGCATTTGGAGTCATTTTGAATTCAAGCTAAATGGTCAGAATTTTTATGAAAATCTTGAACCCACGGACTGACAAAATACTTCAGAAATGTCCAAAATGGACCGTTTTCAATTGCTGCATCTTTTAACTCTTTATGACGTGTTGAAGTGCATAGTCACTTTTGGGTCTTAAATAAGCATGTTTGGAGACATTGTCATGCTCTCAAGGGGCCAAAATGCCTAATTTTGTGATTTTGTAACATGAATGAAAATGTCCCGCTTAGTAACGTTAAGGCCTTAAATACTGTTTATACCCTGCGGGGAGTGACTTACACAGCATTTGGGGTAATTTGGAATTCAAGCTAAATGGTCAGATGTTTTTATGAAAATCATTGACCCACGGACTCACAAAATGCTTCAGGAAGGGTCCAAAATGGACCATTTTCAATTGTTGTATCTTCTAACTCTTTATGATGTGTTAAAGTGAATCATCACTTTTGGGGCTTAAATAAACATGTTTAGAGACATTGCCATGCTCTCAATGGGGTCAAAATTCATAGCTTTTAGATTTTATAAAAAAGAATGGAAATCGCCTATTTGTTAACATTGATGCCATAAATCGCGTTTGTGCACTGCAGGAAGTGATTTAAACAGCATTTGGAGTCATTTTGAATTCAAGCTAAATGGTCAGATTTTTTTATGAAAATCATGAACCCACGGACTGACAAAATACTTCAGAAAGGTCCAAAATGGACCGTTTTTCAATTGCTGTATCTTTTAACTCTTTATGACGTCTTGAAGTGCATAGTCACTTTTGGGTCTTAAATAAGCATGTTTGGAGACATTGTCATGCTCTCAAGGGGCCAAAATGCCTAATTTTGTGATTTTGTAACATGAATGAAAATGTCCCGATTAATAACGTTAAGGCCTTAAACACTGTTTATACCCTGCGGGGAGTTACTTACACAGCATTTGGGGTAATTTGGAATTCAAGTTAAATGGTCAGATTTTTTTATGAAACTCATTGACCCACGGACTCACAAAATGCTTCAGGAAGGTCCAAAATGGACCATTTTCAATTGTTGTATCTTCTAACTCTTTATGATGTGTTGAAGTGAATCATCACTTTTGGGGCTTAAATAAAAATGTTTAGAGACATTGCGATGCTCTCAATGGGGCTAAAATTAATAGTTTTGAGATTTTATAAAAGTGAATGAAAACGGCTGATTTGTTAACATTGAGGCCTTAAACAGTGTTTTATGCACTGCAGGAAGTGATTTAAACAGCTTTTGGGGTAATTTGGAATTCAAGCTAAATGGTCAGATGTTTGTTGAAAGTCATTGACCCACAGACTCACAAAAATGCTTCAGGAAGGTTCAAAATGGGACCATTTTCAATTGTTGTATCTTCTAACTCATTATGATGTGTTGAAGTGAATCATCACTTTTGGGGCTTAAACAAAACATGTTTAGAGACATTGCCATGCTCTCAATGGGGTCAAAATTCATAGCTTTTAGATTTTATAAAAATGAATGAAAATTGCCTATTTGTTAACATTGATGCCTTAAATAGAGTTTGTGCACTGCAGGAAGTGATTTAAACAGCATTTGGATTCATTTTGAATTCAAGCTAAATGGTCAGATTTTTTATGAAAATCATGAACCCACGGATTGACGAAATACTTCAGAAAGGTCCAAAATGGACAGTTTTCAATTGCTGTATCTTTTAACTCTTTATGACGTCTTGAAGTGCATAGTCACTTTTGGGTCTTAAATAAGCATGTTTGGAGACATTGTCATGCTCTCAAGGGTCCAAAATGCCTAATTTTGTGATTTTGTAACATGAATGAAAATGTCCCTCTTAGTAACGTTAAGGCCTTAAATACTTTTTATACCCTGCGGGGAGTGACTTACACAGCATTTGGGGTAATTTGGAATTCAAGCTAAATGGTCAGATTTTTTAATGAAAATCATTGACCCACGGACTCACAAAATGCTTCAGGAAGGTGCAAAATGGACCATTTTCAATTGTTGTATCTTCTAACTCTTTATGATGTGTTGATGGGAATCATCACTTTTTGGGGGCTTAAATAAACATGTTTAGAGACGTTGCGAAGCTCTCAATGGGGCTAAAATTCATAGTTTTGAGATTTTATAAAAGTGAATGAAAAAAGGCTGATTTGTTAACATTGAGGCCTTAAACAGTGTTTTGTGCACTGCAGGAAGTGATTTAAAACAGCATTTGGGGTACTTTGGAATTCAAGCTAAATGGTCAGATTTTTTATGAAAATCATGAAACCCACGGACTGACAAAATACTTCAGAAAGGTCCAAAATGGACCGTTTTCAATTGCTGTATCTTTTAACTCTTTATGACGTGTTGAAAGTGCATAGTCACTTTTGGGTCTTAAATAAGCATGTTTGGAGACATTGCCATGCTCTCAAGGGGCCAAAATGCCAAATTCTATGTTTTTGTAAAAGTGAATGAAAATGGCCCGCTTGCTAACATTAAGGCCTTAAACACTGTTTATACCCTGTGGGGAGTGACTTAGACAGCATTTGGGGTAATTTGGAATTCAAGCTAAATGGTCAGATTTTTTTAATGAAAATCATTGACCCACGGACTCACAAAATGCTTCAGGAAGGTCCAAAATGGACCATTTTCAATTGTTGTATCTTCTAACTCTTTATGATGTGTTGAAGTGAATCATCACTTTTGGGGCTTAAATAAACATGTTTAGAGACGTTGCGAAGCTCTCAATGGGGCTAAAATTCATAGTTTTGAGATTTTATAAAAGTGAATGAAAAAGGATGATTTGTTAACATTGAGGCCTTAAACAGTGTTTGTGCACTGCAGGAAGTGATTTAAACAGCATTTGGGGTAATTTGGAATTCAAGCTAAATGGTCAGATTTTTGTTGAAAGTCATTGACCCACAGACTCACAAAATGCTTCAGGAAGGTTAAAAATGGACCATTTTCAATTGTTGTATCTTCTAACTCTTTATGATGTGTTGAAGTGAATCATCACTTTTGGGGCTTAAACAAACATGTTTAGGGACATTGCCATGCTCTCAATGGGGATCAAAATCCATACCTTTTAGATTTTATAAAAATGAATGGAAATCGTCGATTTGTTAACATTGATGCCTTAAATAGAGTTTGTGCACTGCAGGAAGTGATTTAAACAGCATTTGGATTCATTTTGAATTCAAACTAAATGGTCAGATTTTTTATGAAAATCATGAACCCACGGATTGACGAAATACTTCAGAAAGGTCCAAAATGGACCGTTTTCAATTGCTGTATCTTTTAACTCTTTATGACGTCTTGAAGTGCATAGTCACTTTTGGGTCTTAAATAAGCATGTTTGGAGACATTGTCATGCTCTCAAGGGTCCAAAATGCCTAATTTTTGTGATTTTGTAACATGAATGAAAATGTCCCGATTAATAACGTTAAGGCCTTAAACACTGTTTATACCCTGCGGGGAGTTACTTACACAGCATTTGGGGTAATTTGGAATTCAAGTTAAATGGTCAGATTTTTTTATGAAACTCATTGACCCACGGACTCACAAAATGCTTCAGGAAGGTCCAAAATGGACCATTTTTCAATTGTTGTATCTTCTAACTCTTTATGATGTGTTGAAGTGAATCATCACTTTTGGGGCTTAAATAAAAATGTTTAGAGACATTGCGATGCTCTCAATGGGGCTAAAATTCATAGTTTTGAGATTTTATAAAAGTGAATGAAAAACGGCTGATTTTTCTTAACATTGAGGCCTTAAACAGTGTTTATTGCACTGCAAGGAAGTGATTTAAACAGCTTTTGGGGTAATTTGGAATTCAAGCTAAATGGTCAGATGTTTGTTGAAAGTCATTGACCCACAGACTCACAAAATGCTTCAGGAAGGTTCAAAATGGACCATTTTCAATTGTTGTATCTTCTAACTCATTATGATGTGTTGAAGTGAATCATCACTTTTGGGCTTAAACAAACATGTTTAGAGACATTGCCATGCTCTCAATGGGGTCAAAATTCATAGGTTTTAGATTTTATAAAAATGAATGAAAATTGCCTATTTGTTAACATTGATGCCTTAAATAGAGTTTGTGCACTGCAGGAAGTGATTTAAACAGCATTTGGATTCATTTTGAATTCAAGCTAAATGGTCAGATTTTTTATGAAAATCATGAACCCACGGATTGACGAAATACTTCAGAAAGGTCCAAAATGGACAGTTTTCAATTGCTGTATCTTTTAACTCTGTATGACGTCTTGAAGTGCATAGTCACTTTTGGGTCTTAAATAAGCATGTTTGGGAGACATTTGTCATGCTCTCAAGGGGCCAAAAATGCCTAATTTTGTGATTTTGTAACATGAATGAAAATGTCCCTCTTAGTAACGTTAAGGCCTTAAATACTTTTTATACCCTGCGGGGAGTGACTTACACAGCATTTGGGGTAATTTGGAATTCAAGCTAAATGGTCAGATTTTTTAATGAAAATCATTGACCCACGGACTCACAAAATGCCTTCAGGAAGGTCCAAAATGGACCATTTTCAATTGTTGTATTTTCTAACTCTTTATGATGTGTTGAAGTGAAATCATCACTTTTTGGGGCTTAAATAAAAATGTTTAGAGACATTGCGATGCTCTCAATGGGGGCTAAAATTCATAGTTTTGAGATTTTATAAAAAGTGAATGAAAACGGCTGATTTGTTAACATTGAGGCCTTAAACAGTGTTTAAGCACTGCAGGAAGTGATTTTAAACAGCTTTTGGGGTAATTTGGAATTCAAGCTAAATGGTCAGATGTTTGTTGAAAGTCGTTGACCCACAGACTCACAAAATGCTTCAGGAAGGTTCAAAATGGACCATTTTCAATTGTTGTATCTTCTAACTCATTATGATGTGTTGAAGTGAATCATCACTTTTGGGGCTTAAACAAACATGTTTAGAGACATTGCCATGCTCTCAATGGGGCTAAAATTCATAGTTTTGAGATTTTATAAAAGTGAATGAAAAAGGATGATTTGTTAACATTGAGGCCTTAAACAGTGTTTGTGCACTGCAGGAAGTGATTTAAACAGCATTTGGGGTAATTTGGAATTCAAGCTAAATGGTCAGATTTTTGTTGAAAGTCATTGACCCTCAGACTCACAAAATGCTTCAGGAAGGTTCAAAATGGACCATTTTCAATTGTTGTATCTTTTAACTCTTTATGATGTGTTGAAGTGAATCATCACTTTTGGGGCTTAAACAAACATGTTTAGGGACATTGCCATGCTCTCAATGGGGTCAAAATCCATACCTTTTAGATTTTATAAAAATGAATGGAAATCGTCGATTTGTTAACACTGATGCCTTAAATAGAGTTTGTGCACTGCAGAAAGTGATTTAAACAGCATTTGGAGTCATTTTGAATTCAAGCTAAATGGTCAGATTTTTTATGAAAATCATGAACCCACGGACTGACAAAATACTTCAGAAACGTCCAAAATGGACCGTTTTCAATTGCTGTATCTTTTAACTCTTTATGACGTGTTGAAGTGCATAGTCACTTTTGGGTCTTAAATAAGCATGTTTGGAGATATTGTCCATGCTCTCAAGGGGCTAAAATGCCTAATTTTGTGATTTTGTAACATGAATGAAAATGTCCCGCTTAGTAACTTTAAGGCCTTAAATACTGTTTATACCCTGCGGGGAGTGACTTACACAGCATTTGGGGTAATTTGGAATTCAAGCTAAATGGTCAGATTTTTGTATGAAAATCATTGACCCACGGACTCACAAAATGCTTCAGGAAGGTCCAAAAATGGACCGTTTTCAATTGTTGTATCTTCTAACTCTTTATGATGTGTTGATGGGAATCATCACTTTTGGGGCTTAAATAAACATGTTTAGAGACGTTGCGAAGCTCTCAATGGGGCTAAAATTCATAGTTTTGAGATTTTATAAAAGTGAATGAAAAAGGCTGATTTGTTAACATTGAGGCCTTAAACAGTGTTTGTGCACTGCAGGAAGTGATTTAAACAGCATTTGGAGTCATTTTGAATTCAAGCTTAATTTTAAGATTTTTTATGAAAATCATGAACCCACGGACTGACAAAATACTTCAGAAACGTCCAAAATGGACCGTTTTCAATTGCTGTATCTTTTAACTCTTTATGACGTCTTGAAGTGCATAGTCACTTTTGGGTCTTAAATAAGCATGTTTGAGACATTGTCATGCTCTCAAGGGTCCAAAATGCCTAATTTTGTGATTTTGTAACATGAATGAAAATGTCCCGATTAATAACGTTAAGGCCTTAAACACTGTTTATACCCTGCGGGGAGTTACTTACACAGCATTTGGGGTAATTTGGAATTCAAGTTAAATGGTCAGATTTTTTTATGAAACTCATTGGACCCACGGACTCACAAAATGCTTCAGGAAGGTCCAAAATTGACCATTTTCAATTGTTTGTATCTTCTAACTCTTTATGATGTGTTGAAGTGAATCATCACTTTTGGGGCTTAAATAAAAATGTTTAGAGACATTGCGATGCTCTCAATGGGGCTAAAATTCATAGTTTTGAGATTTTATAAAAGTGAATGAAAACGGCTGATTTGTTAACATTGAGGCCTTAAACAGTGTTTATGCACTGCAGGAAGTGATTTTAAAACAGCTTTTGGGGTAATTTGGAATTCAAGCTAAATGGTCAGATGTTTGTTGAAAGTCATTGACCCACAGACTCACAAAATGCTTCAGGAAGGTTCAAAATGGACCATTTTCAATTGTTGTATCTTCTAACTCATTATGATGTGTTGAAGTGAATCATCACTTTTGGGGCTTAAACAAACATGTTTAGAGACATTGCCATGCTCTCAATGGGGTCAAAATTCATGAGCTTTTAGATTTTATAAAAATGAATGAAAATTGCCTATTTGTTAACATTGATGCCTTAAATAGAGTTTGTGCACTGCAGGAAGTGATTTAAACAGCATTTGGATTCATTTTGAATTCAAGCTAAATGGTCAGATTTTTTATGAAAATCATGAACCCATGGACTGACAAAATACTTCAGAAACGTCCAAAATGGACCGTTTTCAATTGCTGTATCTTTTAAACTCTTTATGACGTCTTGAAGTGCATAGTCACTTTTGGGTCTTAAATAAGCATGTTTGGAGACATTGTCATGCTCTCAAGGGTCCAAAATGCCTAATTTTGTGATTTTGTAACATGAATGAAAATGTCCTGATTAATAACGTTAAGGCCTTAAACACTGTTTATACCCTGCGGGGAGTTACTTACACAGCATTTGGGGTAATTTGGAATTCAAGTTAAATGGTCAGATTTTTTTTATGAAACTCATTGACCCACGGACTCACAAAATGCTTCAGGGAAGGTCCAAAATGGACCATTTTCAATTGTTGTATCTTCTAACTCTTTATGATGTGTTGAAGTGAATCATCACTTTTGGGGCTTAAATAAAAATGTTTAGAGACATTGCGATGCTCTCAATGGGGCTAAAATTCATAGTTTTGAGATTTTATAAAAGTGAATGAAAACGGCTGATTTGTTAACATTGAGGCCTTAAACAGTGTTTATGCACTGCAGGAAGTGATTTAAACAGCTTTTGGGGTAATTTGGAATTCAAGCTAAATGGTCAGATGTTTGTTGAAAGTCATTGACCCACAGACTCACAAAATGCTTCAGGAAGGTTCAAAATGGACCATTTTCAATTGTTGTATCTTCTAACTCATTATGATGTGTTGAAGTGAATCATCACTTTTGGGGCTTAAAACAAACATGTTTAGAGACATTGCCATGCTCTCAATGGGGTCAAAATTCATAGCTTTTAGATTTTTATAAAAATGAATGAAAATTGCCTATTTGTTAACATTGATGCCTTAAATAGAGTTTTGTGCACTGCAGGAAGTGATTTAAACAGCATTTGGATTCATTTTGAATTCAAGCTAAATGGTCAGATTTTTTATGAAAATCATGAACCCACGGATTGACGAAATACTTCAGGAAAGGTCCAAAATGGACAGTTTTCAATTGCTGTATCTTTTAACTCTTTATGACGTCTTGAAGTGCATAGTCACTTTTGGGTCTTAAATAAGCATGTTTGGAGACATTGTCATGCTCTCAAGGGGCCAAAATGCCTAATTTTGTGATTTTGTAACATGAATGAAAATGTCCCTCTTAGTAACGTTAAGGCCTTAAATACTTTTTATACCCTGCGGGGAGTGACTTACACAGCATTTGGGGTAATTTGGAATTCAAGCTAAATGGTCAGATTTTTTAATGAAAATCATTGACCCACGCGACTCACAAAATGCTTCAGGAAGGTCCAAAATGGACCATTTTCAATTGTTGTATTTTCTAACTCTTTATGATGTGTTGAAGTGAATCATCACTTTTGGGGCTTAAATAAAAATGTTTAGAGACATTGCGATGCTCTCAATGGGGCTAAAATTCATAGTTTTGAGATTTTATAAAAGTGAATGAAAACGGCTGATTTGTTAACATTGAGGCCTTAAACAGTGTTTAAGCACTGCAGGAAGTGATTTAAACAGCTTTTGGGGTAATTTGGAATTCAAGCTAAATGGTCAGATGTTTGTTGAAAGTCGTTGACCCACAGACTCACAAAATGCTTCAGGAAGGTTCAAAATGGACCATTTTCAATTGTTGTATCTTCTAACTCATTATGATGTGTTGAAGTGAATCATCACTTTTGGGGCTTAAACAAACATGTTTAGAGACATTGCCATGCTCTCAATGGGGCTAAAATTCATAGTTTTGAGATTTTATAAAAGTGAATGAAAAAGGATGATTTGTTAACATTGAGGGCCTTAAACAGTGTTTGTGCACTGCAGGAAGTGATTTAAACAGCATTTGGGGTAATTTGGAATTCAAGCTAAATGGTCAGATTTTTGTTGAAAGTCATTGACCCTCAGACTCACAAAATGCTTCAGGAAGGTTCAAAATGGACCATTTTCAATTGTTGTATCTTCTAACTCTTTATGATGTGTTGAAGTGAATCATCACTTTTTGGGGCTTAAACAAACATGTTTAGGGACATTGCCATGCTCTCAATGGGGTCAAAATCCATACCTTTTAGATTTTATAAAAATGAATGGAAATCGTCGATTTGTTAACACTGATGCCTTAAATAGAGTTTGTGCACTGCAGAAAGTGATTTAAACAGCATTTGGATTAATTTTGAATTCAAGCTAAATGGTCAGATTTTTTATGAAAATCATGAACCCACGGACTGACAAAATGCTTCAGAAAACGTCCAAAATGGACCGTTTTCAATTGCTGTATCTTTTAACTCTTTATGACGTGTTGAAGTGCATAGTCACTTTTGGGTCTTAAATAAGCATGTTTGGAGACATTATCATGCTCTCAAGGGGCCAAAATGCCTAATTTTTGTGATTTTGTAACATGAATGAAAATGTCCCGCTTAGTAACTTTAAGGCCTTAAATACTGTTTTTACCCTGCGGGGAGTGACTTACACAGCATTTGGGGTAATTTGGAATTCAAGCTAAATGGTCAGATTTTTGTATGAAAAATCATTGACCCACGGACTCACAAAATGCTTCAGGAAGGTCCAAAATGGACCATTTTCAATTGTTGTATCTTCTAACTCTTTATGATGTGTTGAAGTGAATCATCACTTTTGGGGCTTAAATAAACATGTGTAGAGACATTGCCATGCTCTCAATGGGGTCAAAATTCATAGCTTTTAGATTTTATAAAAAAGAATGGAAATCGCCTATTTGTTAACATTGATGCCTTTAAAATAGAGTTTGTGCACTGCAGGAAGTGATTTAAACAGCATTTGGAGTCATTTTGAATTCAAGCTAAATGGTCAGATTTTTTTATGAAAATCATGAACCCACGGACTGACAAAAATACTTCAGAAAGGTCCAAAATGGGACCGTTTTCAATTGCTGTATCTTTTAACTCTTTATGACGTGTTGAAGTGCATAGTCACTTTTGGGTCTTAAATAAGCATGTTTTGGAGACATTGTCATGCTCTCAAGGGTCCAAAATGCCTAATTTTATGTTTTTGTAAAAGTGAATGAAAATGGCCCGCTTGCTAAACATTAAGGCCTTAAACACTGTTTATACCCTTGTGGGGAGTGACTTAGACAGCATTTGGGGTAATTTGGAATTTCAAGCTAAATGGTCAGATTTTTTTTATGAAAAATCATTGACCCACGGTACTCACAAAATGCTTCAGGAAGGTCCAAAATGGACCATTTTCAATTGTTGTATCTTCTAACTCTTTATGATGTGTTGAAGTGAATCATCACTTTTGGGGCTTAAATAAACATGTTTAGAGACGTTGCGAAGCTCTCAATGGGGCTAAAATTCATAGTTTTGAGATTTTATAAAAGTGAATGAAAACGGCTGATTTGTTAACATTGAGGCCTTAAACAGTGTTTAAGCACTGCAGGAAGTGATTTAAACAGCTTTTGGGGTAATTTGGAATTCAAGCTAAATGGTCAGATGTTTGTTGAAAGTCGTTGACCCACAGACTCACAAAATGCTTCAGGAAGGTTCAAAATGGACCATTTTCAATTGTTGTATCTTCTAACTCATTATGATGTGTTGAAGTGAATCATCACTTTTGGGGCTTAAACAAACATGTTTAGAGACATTGCCATGCTCTCAATGGGGCTAAAATTCATAGTTTTGAGATTTTATAAAAGTGAATGAAAAAGGATGATTTGTTAACATTGAGGCCTTAAACAGTGTTTGTGCACTGCAGGAAGTGATTTAAACAGCATTTGGGGTAATTTGGAATTCAAGCTAAATGGTCAGATTTTTGTTGAAAGTCATTGACCCTCAGACTCACAAAATGCTTCAGGAAGGTTCAAAATGGACCATTTTCAATTGTTGTATCTTTTAACTCTTTATGATGTGTTGAAGTGAATCATCACTTTTGGGGCTTAAACAAACATGTTTAGGGACATTGCCATGCTCTCAATGGGGTCAAAATCCATACCTTTTAGATTTTATAAAAATGAATGGAAATCGTCGATTTGTTAACACTGATGCCTTAAATAGAGTTTGTGCACTGCAGAAAGTGATTTAAACAGCATTTGGAGTCATTTTGAATTCAAGCTAAATGGTCAGATTTTTTATGAAAATCATGAACCCACGGACTGACAAAATACTTCAGAAACGTCCAAAATGGACCGTTTTCAATTGCTGTATCTTTTAACTCTTTATGACGTGTTGAAGTGCATAGTCACTTTTGGGTCTTAAATAAGCATGTTTGGAGATATTGTCATGCTCTCAAGGGGCTAAAATGCCTAATTTTGTGATTTTGTAACATGAATGAAAATGTCCCGCTTAGTAACTTTAAGGCCTTAAATACTGTTTATACCCTGCGGGGAGTGACTTACACAGCATTTGGGGTAATTTGGAATTCAAGCTAAATGGTCAGATTTTTGTATGAAAATCATTGACCCACGGACTCACAAAATGCTTCAGGAAGGTCCAAAATGGACCATTTTCAATTGTTGTATCTTCTAACTCTTTATGATGTGTTGATGGGAATCATCACTTTTGGGGCTTAAATAAACATGTTTAGAGACGTTGCGAAGCTCTCAATGGGGCTAAAATTCATAGTTTTGAGATTTTATAAAAGTGAATGAAAAAGGCTGATTTGTTAACATTGAGGCCTTAAACAGTGTTTGTGCACTGCAGGAAGTGATTTAAACAGCATTTGGAGTCATTTTGAATTCAAGCTTAATTTTAAGATTTTTTATGAAAATCATGAACCCACGGACTGACAAAATACTTCAGAAACGTCCAAAATGGACCGTTTTCAATTGCTGTATCTTTTAACTCTTTATGACGTCTTGAAGTGCATAGTCACTTTTGGGTCTTAAATAAGCATGTTTGGAGACATTGTCATGCTCTCAAGGGTCCAAAATGCCTAATTTTGTGATTTTGTAACATGAATGAAAATGTCCCGATTAATAACGTTAAGGCCTTAAACACTGTTTATACCCTGCGGGGAGTTACTTACACAGCATTTGGGGTAATTTGGAATTCAAGTTAAATGGTCAGATTTTTTTATGAAACTCATTGACCCACGGACTCACAAAATGCTTCAGGAAGGTCCAAAATTGACCATTTTCAATTGTTGTATCTTCTAACTCTTTATGATGTGTTGAAGTGAATCATCACTTTTGGGGCTTAAATAAAAATGTTTAGAGACATTGCGATGCTCTCAATGGGGCTAAAATTCATAGTTTTGAGATTTTATAAAAGTGAATGAAAACGGCTGATTTGTTAACATTGAGGCCTTAAACAGTGTTTATGCACTGCAGGAAGTGATTTAAACAGCTTTTGGGGTAATTTGGAATTCAAGCTAAATGGTCAGATGTTTGTTGAAAGTCATTGACCCACAGACTCACAAAATGCTTCAGGAAGGTTCAAAATGGACCATTTTCAATTGTTGTATCTTCTAACTCATTATGATGTGTTGAAGTGAATCATCACTTTTGGGGCTTAAACAAACATGTTTAGAGACATTGCCATGCTCTCAATGGGGTCAAAATTCATAGCTTTTAGATTTTATAAAAATGAATGAAAATTGCCTATTTGTTAACATTGATGCCTTAAATAGAGTTTGTGCACTGCAGGAAGTGATTTAAACAGCATTTGGATTCATTTTGAATTCAAGCTAAATGGTCAGATTTTTTATGAAAATCATGAACCCATGGACTGACAAAATACTTCAGAAACGTCCAAAATGGACCGTTTTCAATTGCTGTATCTTTTAACTCTTTATGACGTCTTGAAGTGCATAGTCACTTTTGGGTCTTAAATAAGCATGTTTGGAGACATTGTCATGCTCTCAAGGGTCCAAAATGCCTAATTTTGTGATTTTGTAACATGAATGAAAATGTCCTGATTAATAACGTTAAGGCCTTAAACACTGTTTATACCCTGCGGGGAGTTACTTACACAGCATTTGGGGTAATTTGGAATTCAAGTTAAATGGTCAGATTTTTTTATGAAACTCATTGACCCACGGACTCACAAAATGCTTCAGGAAGGTCCAAAATGGACCATTTTCAATTGTTGTATCTTCTAACTCTTTATGATGTGTTGAAGTGAATCATCACTTTTGGGGCTTAAATAAAAATGTTTAGAGACATTGCGATGCTCTCAATGGGGCTAAAATTCATAGTTTTGAGATTTTATAAAAGTGAATGAAAACGGCTGATTTGTTAACATTGAGGCCTTAAACAGTGTTTATGCACTGCAGGAAGTGATTTAAACAGCTTTTGGGGTAATTTGGAATTCAAGCTAAATGGTCAGATGTTTGTTGAAAGTCATTGACCCACAGACTCACAAAATGCTTCAGGAAGGTTCAAAATGGACCATTTTCAATTGTTGTATCTTCTAACTCATTATGATGTGTTGAAGTGAATCATCACTTTTGGGGCTTAAACAAACATGTTTAGAGACATTGCCATGCTCTCAATGGGGTCAAAATTCATAGCTTTTAGATTTTATAAAAATGAATGAAAATTGCCTATTTGTTAACATTGATGCCTTAAATAGAGTTTGTGCACTGCAGGAAGTGATTTAAACAGCATTTGGATTCATTTTGAATTCAAGCTAAATGGTCAGATTTTTTATGAAAATCATGAACCCACGGATTGACGAAATACTTCAGAAAGGTCCAAAATGGGACAGTTTTCAATTGCTGTATCTTTTAACTCTTTATGACGTCTTGAAGTGCATAGTCACTTTTGGGTCTTAAATAAGCATGTTTGGAGACATTGTCATGCTCTCAAGGGGCCAAAATGCCTAATTTTGTGATTTTGTAACATGAATGAAAATGTCCCCTCTTAGTAACGTTAAGGCCTTAAATACTTTTTATACCCTGCGGGGAGTGACTTACACAGCATTTGGGGTAATTTGGAATTCAAGCTAAATGGTCAGATTTTTTAATGAAAATCATTGACCCACGGACTCACAAAATGCTTCAGGAAGGTCCAAAATGGACCATTTTCAATTGTTGTATTTTCTAACTCTTTATGATGTGTTGAAGTGAATCATCACTTTTGGGGCTTAAATAAAAATGTTTAGAGACATTGCGATGCTCTCAATGGGGCTAAAATTCATAGTTTTGAGATTTTATAAAAGTGAATGAAAACGGCTGATTTGTTAACATTGAGGCCTTAAACAGTGTTTAAGCACTGCAGGAAGTGATTTAAACAGCTTTTGGGGTAATTTGGAATTCAAGCTAAATGGTCAGATGTTTGTTGAAAGTCGTTGACCCACAGACTCACAAAATGCTTCAGGAAGGTTCAAAATGGACCATTTTCAATTGTTGTATCTTCTAACTCATTATGATGTGTTGAAGTGAATCATCACTTTTGGGGCTTAAACAAACATGTTTAGAGACATTGCCATGCTCTCAATGGGGCTAAAATTCATAGTTTTGAGATTTTATAAAAGTGAATGAAAAAGGATGATTTGTTAACATTGAGGCCTTAAACAGTGTTTGTGCACTGCAGGAAGTGATTTAAACAGCATTTGGGGTAATTTGGAATTCAAGCTAAATGGTCAGATTTTGTTGAAAGTCATTGACCCTCAGACTCACAAAATGCTTCAGGAAGGTTCAAAATGGGACCATTTTCAATTGTTGTATCTTCTAACTCTTTATGATGTGTTGAAGTGAATCATCACTTTTGGGGCTTAAACAAACATGTTTAGGGACATTGCCATGCTCTCAATGGGGTCAAAATCCATACCTTTTAGATTTTATAAAAATGAATGGAAATCGTCGATTTGTTAACACTGATGCCTTAAATAGAGTTTGTGCACTGCAGAAAGTGATTTAAACAGCATTTGGATTAATTTTGAATTCAAGCTAAATGGTCAGATTTTTTATGAAAATCATGAACCCACGGACTGACAAAATGCTTCAGAAACGTCCAAAATGGACCGTTTTCAATTGCTGTATCTTTTAACTCTTTATGACGTGTTGAAGTGCATAGTCACTTTTGGGTCTTAAATAAGCATGTTTGGAGACATTATCATGCTCTCAAGGGGCCAAAATGCCTAATTTTGTGATTTTGTAACATGAATGAAAATGTCCCGCTTAGTAACTTTAAGGCCTTAAATACTGTTTTTTACCCTGCGGGGAGTGACTTACACAGCATTTGGGGTAATTTGGAATTCAAGCTAAATGGTCAGATTTTTGTATGAAAATCATTGACCCACGGACTCACAAAATGCTTCAGGAAGGTCCCAAAATGGACCATTTTCAATTGTTGTATCTTCTAACTCTTTATGATGTGTTGAAGTGAATCATCACTTTTGGGGCTTAAATAAACATGTGTAGAGACATTGCCATGCTCTCAATGGGGTCAAAATTCATAGCTTTTAGATTTTATAAAAAAGAATGGAAATCGCCTATTTGTTAACATTGATGCCTTAAATAGAGTTTGTGCACTGCAGGAAGTGATTTAAACAGCATTTGGAGTCATTTTGAATTCAAGCTAAATGGTCAGATTTTTTATGAAAATCATGAACCCACGGACTGGACAAAATACTTCAGAAAGGTCCAAAATGGACCGTTTTCAATTGCTGTATCTTTTAACTCTTTATGACGTGTTGAAGTGCATAGTCACTTTTGGGTCTTAAATAAGCATGTTTGGAGACATTGTCATGCTCTCAAGGGTCCAAAATGCCTAATTTTATGTTTTTGTAAAAGTGAATGAAAATGGCCCGCTTGCTAACATTAAGGCCTTAAACACTGTTTATACCCTGTGGGGAGTGACTTAGACAGCATTTGGGGTAATTTGGAATTCAAGCTAAATGGTCAGATTTTTTTATGAAAATCATTGACCCACGGACTCACAAAATGCTTCAGGAAGGTCCAAAATGGACCATTTTCAATTGTTGTATCTTCTAACTCTTTATGATGTGTTGAAGTGAATCATCACTTTTGGGGCTTAAATAAACATGTTTAGAGGACGTTGCGAAGCTCTCAATGGGGCTAAAATTCATAGTTTTGAGATTTTATAAAAGTGAATGAAAACGGCTGATTTGTTAACATTGAGGCCTTAAACAGTGTTTATGCACTGCAGGAAGTGATTTAAACAGCTTTTAGGGTAATTTGGAATTCAAGCTAAATGGTCAGATGTTTGTTGAAAGTCATTGACCCACAGACTCACAATAATGCTTCAGGAAGGTTCAAAATGGACCATTTTCAATTGTTGTATCTTCTAACTCATTATGATGTGTTGAAGTGAATCATCACTTTTGGGGCTTAAAACAAACATGTTTAGAGACATTGCCATGCTCTCAATGGGGTCAAAATTCATAGCTTTTAGATTTATAAAAATGAATGAAAATCGCCTATTTGTTAACATTGATGCCTTAAATAGAGTTTGTGCACTGCAGGAAGTGATTTAAACAGCATTTGGATTCATTTTGAATTCAAGCTAAATGGTCCAGATTTTTTATGAAAATCATGAACCCACGGACTGACAAAATACTTCAGAAACGTCCAAAATGGACCGTTTTCAATTGCTGTATCTTTTAACTCTTTATGACGTGTTGAAGTGCATAGTCACTTTTGGGTCTTAAATAAGCATGTTTGGAGACATTGTCATGCTCTCAAGTGGCCAAAATGCCTAATTTTGTGATTTTGTAACATGAATGAAAATGTCCCGCTTAGTAACTTTAAGGCCTTAAATACTGTTTATACCCTGCGGGGAGTGACTTACACAGCATTTGGGGTAATTTGGAATTCAAGCTAAATGGTCAGATTTTTGTATGAAAATCATTGACCCACGAACTCACAAAATGCTTCAGGAAGGTCCAAAATGGACCATTTTCAATTGTTGTATCCTCTAACTCTTTATGATGTGTTGAAGTGAATCATCACTTTTGGGGCTTAAATAAACATGTTTAGAGACATTGCCATGCTCTCAATGGGGTCAAAATTCATAGCTTTTAGATTTTATAAAAAAGAATGGAAATCGCCTATTTGTTAACATTGATGCCTTAAATAGAGTTTGTGCACTGCAGGAAGTGATTTAAACAGCATTTGGAGTCATTTTGAATTCAAGCTAAATGGTCAGATTTTTTATGAAAATCATGAACCCACGGACTGACAAAATACTTCAGAAAGGTCCAAAATGGACCGTTTTCAATTGCTGTATCTTTTACAGTAACTCTTTATGACGTGTTGAAGTGCATAGTCACTTTTGGGTCTTAAATAAGCATGTTTGGAGACATTGTCATGCTCTCAAGGGTCCAAAATGCCTAATTTTATGTTTTTGTAAAAGTGAATGAAAATGGCCCGCTTGCTAACATTAAGGCCTTAAACACTGTTTATACCCTGTGGGGAGTGACTTAGACAGCATTTGGGGTAATTTGGAATTCAAGCTAAATGGTCAGATTTTTTTATGAAAATCATTGACCCACGGACTCAAAATGCTTCAGGAAGGTCCAAAATGGACCATTTTCAATTGTTGTATCTTCTAACTCTTTATGATGTGTTGAAGTGAATCATCACTTTTGGGGCTTAAATAAACATGTTTAGAGACGTTGCGAAGCTCTCAATGGGGCTAAAATTCATAGTTTTGAGATTTTATAAAAGTGAATGAAAAAGGCTGATTTGTTAACATTGAGGCCTTATACTGTGTTTGTGCACTGCAGGAAGTGATTTAAACAGCATTTGGGTTAATTTGGAATTCAAGCTAAATGGTCAGATTTTTGTTGAAAGTCATTGACCCACAGACTCACAAAATGATTCAGGAAGGTTCAAAATGGACCATTTTCAATTGTTGTATCTTCTAACTCTTTATGATGTGTTGAAGTGAATCATCACTTTTGGGGCTTAAACAAACATGTTTAGAGACATTGCCATGCTCTCAATGGGGTCAAAATCCATACCTTTTAGATTTTATAAAAATTAATGCAAATCGTCGATTTGTTAACATTGATGCCTTAAATAGAGTTTGTGCACTGCAGGAAGTGATTTAAACAGCATTTGGAGTCATTTTGAATTCAAGCTAAATTTTCACATTTTTTATGAAAATCATGAATCCACGGACTGACAAAATACTTCAGAAACGTCCAAAATGGACCGTTTTCAATTGCTGTATCTTTTAACTCTTTATGACGTCTTGAAGTGCATAGTCACTTTTGGGTCTTAAATAAGCATGTTTGGAGACATTGTCATGCTCTCAAGGGGCCAAAATGCCTAATTTTGTGATTTTGTAACATGAATGAAAATGTCCCGCTTAGTAACGTTAAGGCCTTAAATGCTGTTTATACCCTGCGGGGAGTGACTTACACAGCATTTGGGGTAATTTGGAATTCAAGCTAAATGGTCAGATGTTTTTATGAAAATCATTGACCCACGGACTCACAAAATGCTTCAGGAAGGTCCAAAATGGACCATTTTCAATTGTTGTATCTTCTAACTCTTTATGATGTGTTAAAGTGAATCTTCACTTTTGGGGCTTAAATAAACATGTTTAGAGACATTGCCATGCTCTCAATGGGGTCAAAATTCATAGCTTTTAGATTTTATAAAAAAGAATGGAAATCGCCTATTTGTTAACATTGATGCCTTAAATAGAGTTTGTGCACTGCAGGAAGTGATTTAAACAGCATTTGGAGTCATTTTGAATTCAAGCTAAATGGTCAGATTTTTTATGAAAATCATGAACCCACGGACTGACAAAATACTTCAGAAAGGTCCAAAATTGACCGTTTTCAATTGCTGTATCTTTTAACTCTTTATGACGTGTTGAAGTGCATAGTCACTTTTGGGTCTTAAATAAGCATGTTTGGAGACATTGTCATGCTCTCAAGGGTCCAAAATGCCTAATTTTATGTTTTTGTAAAAGTGAATGAAAATGGCCCGCTTGCTAACATTAAGGCCCGTATTTATACTTCGTTTGCGCCGAATTTGCGTCGTTTTTTTCGACGCAAAATCGGCGCAAAACCAACGCCATATTTATACTTTGGCGTTAGACGCGTCTAGCGCCAAAGTATGGGCAAATAGCGTCATTTTTTGGCGTGAACGCCTTCCTTGCGTTAATGAGATGCAAGGAAGGCGTTCCCGTCTAAAAACAGACGCACATAGCGGTGCGTGGTATTTATGCTCCAGGGCAAAAATCACTCCCGCGCGGCAGGCGGCGCAAAAAAATGGCGCAAAGCATGAATAGCGTGAAATTTTAACGCCTGGGTCAGGGCAGGCGTTAAAATGGGGCAAACACACCTGTACTTAATCAGAACACACAGAACAAACAACAGAGCAGCAGAGCAGCAACAGGGAGACATGGAGGTGCTTTTTCTTCAACGTGCACGTAGACGCAGAGCCCTGCAGCAACAACAGCAGCCACAACAACAACAGCAGGGACCCCAAAGACAGCGCAGAAGGCAGGAGAGGATATTCCGCCCAAGAACAACCCTGCATGGCCTCAGGGAACGAGACATCATCCAGAGGTACCGGTTGAACTGGCAGGCCATTCAGCAGCTGCTGACAAATATTGAACAGCAATTGGCCCCCACTTTAGTGACTCCACGCACTATCCCAACAGAAACAAAGCTGCTTGCCGTACTTCACCTGCTGGCAAGTGGCTCCTTTCAGACAACTGGTGCCCTGGCTGGTGGAATCTCACAACCATCTTTCTCCGCATTCCTGCCTAAAGTACTGGATGCCATCATTGGACTGACACCCCCGCCACATCTGCTTCCCTAACACACTGCAGAAGCAGCAGGAAACAAAACAGGGGTTCTACGCCATCAGTGGCTTTCCGCACGTCCTTGGTGCAATCGACTGCACACACGTACGCCTTGTGCCACCTGCTGCGAGTGAACACCTCTACCGCAACAGGAAGCACACACATTCCATCAACGTGCAGGCCATAGTCGATCACCAAGGACTGATCAGCAACATCGTGGCTAAATATCCTGGGAGTGTACATGATGCATTCATCTTCCGTCACTCCACCATCAACCAACACTTCCAGGATGGACGGTATGGCAATGGACTACTTGTTGGTAAGGACAAAAATCTACTTATATACTCACTGCACAGAAACCCTCTAGGATAAACAACACATACACCACAATAGCAACACCTAGACAGGAACACACTGAGGTACTCACATCACTAGCCATGTGTCACAAGTCACCATTGAACCTCTCACACATTTGAATTTACTCCACAGCTTAGTGTGAAGACATTCATGACTGTGGTTGCCTAAATGTCACCTTGCAAATTGGAAGTCTCACAATAACCTGTACACTAATACAATGCATAACTTTTAAGGGATGGGATGGCCTGGCTATGTTCATATGGACGTTTCTAATACCCTTTCATGTTTCAACTCTGCATGGAACTATCATCACACCCCCAGTGAGGACACACGGACACCTGTGTCACAAGTCACAATGCAAGGGAGGGCACACTGTACTTGAGAAACCAATACATCCTGCTGACAAACAGTTAGACAACAAACACTTGCTCAGCCAAGGAAAAAAAACAATGCCAAAGTTTCCACCAACAACCATAGGTTGTCACATTAGTACACAAAATAGTCACAGACAATACAACACAACTACTGCCATCAAAGATACGTACAACAGTGCCTCCTACATCTAATTGATACCATTCTGTGTTTCTCTTTCAGCTGATCAGGGGTATGGCATCCAGCCTTGGATAATGACACCATATGGGAACCCAAATACTGCTGCTGAGCGGGCATACAATGACACCCACAAGAGGACACGCAGCATTGTGGAGAGGACCTTTGGGATCCTAAAGTCAAGGTTCCGCTGCCTTGACATCACTGGCGGAAGCCTACTATACTCCCCAGAGATGGTATGCAAAATTATACTCACTTGTGCCATATTACACAATATTTGTGTACAAAGGAACATTCCCCTCCTTGAACCGGACCCAGACATGCCTGAGGATGATGATGAGGAGGATGCTGGCCTGCAACAGGAGGGGGAACAACCTAACACCGCAGCAGGAGTGCGTAGGCGCCAACAGCTTGTGAACAATTTTTTTACTTAAGTCATTATAATCACTTGTATTCCACACTTGTAAATAAACACAGATCACAAACACCACATCATGCTTTGGCCTATTCATTTCTGACCACCTTTAGTTTGAAATAGCTGAAGATGAATGTCGTCTCATTGATCAAGAATGCCATTAAAAATCATCACACCAAAAATAAACATCACAACTGTATGCACAGAGGGTAGGATGTGACATGTTACATTACCATACACAGAGGCTAACAAGAGTCCAAATGTGACAATTAGACATGCCGGATCCAAACAACTGAAACAGTCTCTCATCCAGCCCAAAATTGGAGATCATTTGAAAGTCACATCACACGGGTTCAGAGACAGGGTGGGACCATCCATGTGTACGTGAACATGTCATCAATGGCTTCTCTCAAGTGTATGATGTGAGCAATACACAATTGCAACAACATCAGCTGCCACTAACTCAGGAGGAGACCTTGAAGTTACAGTGACAACATACACACAGACAGGTCATACTGGATCCACATTCCCACACACATGTACACATATGTCATACAACCAACCTAATATTTGAAAGTAGACCATCACAGTTGTGTCCCAGTTTGAACCTAGCAGGAAGATTGTAACATGACACTAAACCAGTTTATGCAGAAAGGGACACAGACAAGCAAAACAATCTTTGCATTATCACATCGTGAACGCTGAGAGTCTTGCAAACTTAGGGGGTCATTCGGACCCTGGCGGTAATTACCGCCCTGGCGGAGGTCGGCGGTAGCACCGCCAACAGGCTGGCGGTGCACCGATGGGCATTCTGACCGCGGCGGTTCAGCCGCGGCCAGAAACGGACTTCCCGCTGCCCTTGAGAATCCGCCATGGCGGCGGAGCGCGCTCCGCCGCCATGGGGATTCTGACACCCCCTACCGCCATCCTGTTCCTGGCGGGTCTTCCGCCAGGAACAGGATGGCGGTAGGGGGTGCCGCGGGGCCCTGGGGGCCCCTGCAGTGCCCATGCCAATGGCATGGGCACTGCAGGGGCCCCCGTAAGAGGGACCCACAAAGAATTTCAGTGTCTGCTTTGCAGACACAGAAATTCGCCACGGGTGCAACTGCACCCGTCGCACCTTCCCACTCCGCCGGCTCCATTCTGAGCCGGCGTCCTCGTGGGAAGGGTGTTTCCCGCTGGGCTGGCGGGTGGACTTTTGGCGGTTGCCCGCCAGCCCAGTGGGAAAGCCAGAATGACCGCCGCGGTCTTTCGGCGGGAACCGCTTGGCGGGCGGCGACCGCCGCCCGCCGCGGTCAGAATGACCCCCTTAGTCATATGAAAATGGTATGCAACTTAGCTCCAAATCATCAATACTGCAAACGTCAAATGGGCTAATGAGATGAATGAATGGTCAACAGTCATTCATACCATATGGCCTTACATTCGCCCGCTGCTGCAGGTTTGCCAGGATATGATAAAAATACTCCATGGATACAGTAGCTATTCTGGATGGTCAAATCCTAGGGTGCTGGGGGACTAACTCCACCTCTACCACCCCCAAAACATACAGGAATCATGTACTTGTGAACTAAACACATGCATAAGGCACATATGTGGCCTCAATGTCACAAGTCCTACACAAATATGAAACACAAAATCATAATGGGACATGGTCAGCCCCCTAAAAACTGAAAGTGACTCTCCCACTCCCTGTTAGGACTACAGATAAAAGCATCCCCATCATAAAGGTGGGGACATTTTGGGGACGGAATACATAATGGTATCAAAAACCTCATTTCAAAATAGCCATCAGCAATTACACCAAATATGTTGTCAAATATGGTCAATACATTAGTTAACGTATCCCAAACATCACAGTGTGAAGGCCGTCTATACATAAAAGTACGGACATTTGTCAGATACAAACACAAATGTGTCTCACATCGCACCGTTTTACCATGACAAATCACCTTTCCAAAGCTAAACACATGAAGACATTTGGATCAATTTGCTCCATATTCTACGCATACAGCATGGCCGTCATAATTTGTTCATGTACATGAGTGCACACAATGCAGAGTCAGATAAAAATGTATCCAAAAGTGTCTTGATATTTCACCTTCAAATTATTATTTACATCCACAATATTTTTGACTCTGCATCATGTGCACTACTGTACGTGTAATAAAAACCACGCACATGATGTATGCGTGGTCAAAATGACGCTATATGCACAATATATTGCTCATTTCATGTACAGTATTAATTATTAATATTAATAGCATTTTTTTTGACTCCGCATCATGTGCACTACTGTACGTGTAATAAAAACCACGCACATGATGTATGCGTGGTCAAAATGACGCTATATGCACAATATATTGCTCATTTCATGTACAGTATTAATTATTAATATTAATAGCATTTTTTTTGACTCCGCATCATGTGCACCACTGTACGTGTAATAAAAACCACGCACATGATGTATGCGTGGTCAAAATGACGCTATATGCACAATATATTGCTCATTTCATGTACAGTATTAATTATTAATATTAATAGCATTTTTTTTGACTCCGCATCATGTGCACCACTGTACGTGTAATAAAAACCACGCACATGATGTATGCGTGGTCAAAATGACGCTACATGGACAATATGTTGGTCATCTCATGTACATTATCAATTATTAATATTCATATCATATTTTTTGACTCCGCATCATGTGCACCACTGTACGTGTAATAAAAACCACGCACATGATGTATGCGTGGTCAAAATGACGCTACATGGACAATATGTTGGTCATCTCATGTACATTATCAATTATTAATATTCATATCATATTTTTTGACTCCGCATCATGTGCACCACTGTACGTGTAAAAAAAACGACGCCCATGATGTATGCGTGGTGTAATTGACGCTACATGCACAATATGTTGGTCATCTCATGTACAATTTGAAATTTTAATATTCATAGTATATTTTTACACTCCGCATCATGTGCACTGTAATGCGTCAAAAAAATATGACGCACATCTGTGTATGCGTGAAAAAATGACGCATTACGCGAAAATAAAAACGGCGGCCATTTTATGCAGGAAGTGATGTAATAGGATATCCTGTTTACCAAATCTGTACTGGGAGTTGACTTTCACTTTCACTTTGCAGTCTCAGAGTTATCTAGACTGTGTGGTTGTGTGAAAGGTGTTGTCCTGTGTTTTACTGCTTTAGTGTCCTGTGTGCCTTGTATTTTGTCTTTGTGTCAATCTTTTATTGTTGTCAAACATTGTCTCAGTCTGTTTAGTGTTTTTTTGTCTATACCTGTGATAGTTTGTATTGTCTGTGGGAGTCTGTTGTGGGTAGCATAGTTTGGGGTGTTAGTTGGGCTATTTTTCTCCTTCTTCTTTTTCTTTCACACCTCTACCTTTCCCCATTTCCCACTTTTTCTTTCATTTTTCTTTGGTACTTTTTTACACCTCGCATCATGTCAGGTAGGCCTCGCCTGTCCAGGATGGGTGAGGACGAATTGGGGGGCTTCATATGGCTCGTAAGCCATTTCCTCCCACTGATGCTGGAGGCTGGGGGCCGTGTGATACAGGGGTATCACACTGAGGCGAGGAAAATACGTTGGGAGAAGGTGCGCCATCACCTGGTCCGGGTCTACGGGAGTATGAGGAATGTCTATCAACTCAAGCACCGCTGGGCAGATCTGATCAGCAGGGAACAGGACCTGCTGGACCACCTGGGACTCCAGATTGGTGGCTATGTTGGTGAGTAATAATCAATTACATGGGAATAATTGGAATGTGTGCGTGAACATGTGATGATTGGTAGCCAATCTGCAAAATAAGTAGCTGACTGCGTGTTATACTAGGGAAACCTAGGCCCATGGGCATACACATAAATCCCCATTTTTGCTACACATGTACACCCAATAACAGCAGTAAAATGCAACATCTATTTGTATTTTGCTAAGTAGCCCCCTCTCTGCGTCACAAAATGATGCAAATGCTGCGCTACAAAGGTATACATATGTGTCCAAATGTGTATTTGTTGCCGGGTGTGTATGAAGACCTATGCTACCAGGCCGATGCCTTATCTTTGCAACACATACCAGATGGCTGTAGCTGCATGGAATGTAGTGTTGCATTTGTGTCTGAAAAGCAACACGTGAACTGCTCTATTTGTACTCTACTGGTCATAATGGCCAGTGAGTACGTCATGTAGAAACAACATACCTACATATGTAGACGCCATAGCTAGACCGAAAATTGCAAACACATGATGATGCAACACCTGTGTGTTGCCTTCACGTCACATGAAGTTAGTCATGTTGTCCAGACATATGTCACATGTGTGTCTGGTTGCTGTGTGTTGAACCTGTCCCCATAGCCTGTTTGATTGTGAGTGGTCATGCAGTCCTCATGGAACCAGTTGTGAAATGTTTCTCTCTGGGATGCACATGCTGAGATGTATGGATCACATGATTGTTCGGGCCTACTAATGGAGGAGTAACTTGGACGACACATGACTGTCCTGGCCACTGCATGAGTGTAGTAGGGTGTGTCACTGTAGCAGGAGACTCATCCAATGATAATCTAGAATACAAAGTCAGCCAGGCAGGATGAGCATGTGTGAAAGTGTATCATTACCATGTAATATTCACACACTGTCATTGTAACAGAAATTATTTGTCTGTTCACCCAGTCTGAGTATAATCTTCCTTTCATGCTTTACAGGTGGACCAGCCCCGTACACCGTTGGTGAGGTAGCCCATTTTGACGACCCCGATACCTACAGTGAGTGTTGCCTAAGTGCTATTTACATTGTTTGGAAATGAAGCATGATGGATTACTGTGTGTTCAGGACAATTCATGATATGATGTGCTGGCCGTTCATTGGCTTTGTTGTTTTGGTGTGATATCAAATTGGAATAATGTTTCGGTAAAGCAATCCCTAGTCATCTCTCAGATTGAGGGGCAGTAGGTCATTCAATTAGTGCGACTATTGGGAATAGCATGACTCATTTTGAACACACTGGTCAATGTTAGACTTGGTCAGGAACTTGCCATAACTGAGTCAGCATATCAGACTGACAGTCTCCCAGATAGCTTAGGCACATGGCTTCGATGACAAGTGCTTCTTCCTAGTTGAGGATGGACTGTGTACACTGTAGGTCGGATCTTCCGGGGGCATGTACTTCCACAGGGTGACCTCGAAGTGTGTGTGACTTGAGTGCAATGGCCTAGGTGTTCTGTTGAATCATGTGAATGGGTGTTCTACCTCCTCTGTGTGTGTTGTAAAACATGCCTCACTAATAGTATGTTATGTTTGGCTAAGTCATATCATTTTGACATGTGTGGACCTGGGATGTGACAAGGTTGGGCTGACTCCAACGTGTTGCTAGCCCTTCATAGGTGTTGTGTGTGAAGGCACATGCTTGTTGCACTTTCTGTACACTCCTGGTTGTGCATTGATCATGGGATTGTTGTTTGTTCTTCCCACACCACCCACAAAGACTGGGATGTTACTGTGAAACAGGGTACCTAGGACTGTAGCAACCAGTATGTTACACGTACTTAACACCTTTTGTGACTTGAGTTTGTACCTAGGTCCAGATGTAGCAAAATGTCTCCACATTGCAAATAGCATAATTTGATGTTAGTGAGTTGCAAACGTCTGTTTCCTAATCCGAAATGTTTTTGGTGGTCATGTACATATTCGCAAAATGCTTTTCTACAGTAAAAAAATAAAGGAGTTTACCAGCCCTACTTGCAAATCACAGTGTTAGGCAATCCCATTTGCTAACGAGTACGTGGTTGCAAAGTGAGTAGCTGTTATCATCCACTTGAAGTGGCTGCTAACCAACTTGCTGACTGGAAGGGGTCCTCATTGTGAACCTTCACCTTTGTGAGTGGACCAAAATACTCCTGCACAAAACAGCCAGTGGTCTAGGGGAGCAATAATTATTGTGTAAATTACGAACAATCAATTGTTGTGAATTTAAACAAATCGCAGCTCATTTTCCTTTCAGATAAAGGGCCTACACTTGGTGAAAAATAACTTGCTTCATTTAAAAGCAGTCACGTCTATGGAGTTCTGCTGTTCCCAGCAGGCCTCCATCCCCGTGATTGCCCATAGTTGCTAAGGTGGTGCAAGTTGGAACCCACATCATTGATGTTCATGAGGTGGGATTTAGGGACCACATAGTGACTCGCAGACGGTGTCAGAGACACCGTTCAGCTTTGCAATTTGCTAGTTGATTTCCCATCAATTCCTACATCTGGCCCATAGTGTCGACATATGATTCATGGCCAGGGGTTCAATCTTAGCACACAACTATTTCGAAATGCCATTGAGTGAGGAGTGTGATTCTTATCACATAGAATGACATATGTAGTGAAGTCAGTATGCGGACGAGCTGGTGCCATAATGTATAATGGCTTAGGTATGAATTGTAGGAGTAGTTTAGGGTGATGTCATCCATCATGTAGAGACATGGATATGCTATATGTGATATGCCCTTCAGTATGCATGATTCACATGTACTTCCTCTGAGCCTTCCCGTGAAATATGTTGTAACAATTGCTGCAACCAATACATTGCTAGTAATGGTCAAATTACCCATTGTGGTATTCAACCCACTGTAAATTCTATGCTCAATATTTGCCTTTTCCCTTCACAGCTGCAAACCTGAGTGGCCGCAGCTCGCAACCAGTTTGAGCGCCGTGCAATGAGGTACAGGCACAATCCTGCAGGTGCAGTGTGGGTATCGGAGGATGGCCCGCAGATACAATTCGGAACGGGCCTCCGGGGCGTGGTATGCCACACCACAGGCTCCACCAACGGTGCCACCTACAACCGCCAGGTCTGCCCAAGGGGACCCAGCGACGGACCAGCCATCTTCCTCAAGACCTGGACCCAGCCGTGTGTTGGGAGCAGGGCTGTCCCATGGCCACTCCACTCCAGCGACAATCTCCACCTCCACCGGCACGCAGACCAGCAGTGACCCTCCAATTGACCCTGCAGCCTTCCAGGCATTGTCCTAGGAAACTGGACAGGTTAATTCAAAAGGTTGACAACCTGACGGAGGACATGGCGGAGGTTAAAAGAAGGTGCGCTCCATCCGGCGCACACTTCAGAGGGCAAATCCTTAGTTATTTTGCCCTCCTGAACTTTTACCTCTCCCCTCTTTCCTCTTTTCATACTGTTAGTTGGGTTTGGGGGGTTAGTTGTAGGATAAGTATAGGTAATTAGCTTAGTTAGTGTTAGGTAAGAGGGTGGGGGGTCCTTATACTTTCTATCTAATATTTTTGTGTGGGTGGGTGGGTGGGGGGCAATGTTGGGATTCCTGTTTGATAAAAAAAAAAAAAAAAAAAATAATACAGAAAAATATATGTTTGTTTAGGATAGTATAGTATGTGTGTAGGTTAGTAAGTGTTGTCCTGCGTGTGTCTTGTCTCATAATGGTGGGTGGGGGGTTGATGTTTAGATCGTTTTGTTACATGTGTAGAGTAAGTTTAGCTTAGTTAGTTAGGGACAGTTGTGGGTTAGTAGTAGTCAGGTTAGATTAGTGTAGGTTTATCTTTCCCCTTAGTTGCCTCTTTTCTTACTTATTGGAAATAAAAAATTTGTTAACCCTTTACCAGATGCGTTAGGTGCTACCTTTTCATGGCCTTGACATCAGTGTAGCAGAAAGTTTTAGTATGACATTTGTGTCCTATGCTCGCTATCCCCAGGCTATTGAGGTTTAACATGCCAGCTACCCGTGTGCTAACTTGGTAAGTATCCACCGTGTGGGAGAGCCACCATTGGTAGTGTGCATAGATCATCAAGATTTGGGGTTGGTATGTATCCTACTTCACAAAGAGTGCTTCCAGAGTTGATTTTGTAGGTAAATAGATAGGTCGGACAGCATTGTGAAGTTCAGGGAGAGCTTTGTAGATGAGTATTTGTTCACACTCTTGTCTTGTTGCTGTCATTGCTGACCTACATCATGTGTGTACTGCTTGAGCATGACTTTCCTTCATGGTAGTATACGCTGTAAGGGGTGATTGATGCAGTGTAATTTTGTTTTCATTCCTTTCATTTTACAGCATAATGTATTGTGTTAGTATCGCAAGGTGCCTACATTTCTCATCCACCATTAGTTGTCTAGAATAGCTATGGATGGGGCCTCATTCTGTCCAACACAGCATGATTGTGTGTGCTTAGTCCCTACATCAGTTATTTTCCTCAGTCTAGTAAAGCTATGATGCAATCCTGGCCACTGCACAGATGTTTCAGTATACATGAAATCAGGGACAGTAGTCTAGAGAATCAACATGGTTGCCACACAGCCACTTTTGAGTTATGTACTGCACAGTTGAAGTGTGAAATGACACAGAGACACAATAGGTGTGCAAGTGATATTTATTTTTAGGTGGAGTAGTGCAAAAAGTCCATTAACAATGTTAGGTGAGTCCGTTCTGGTGCATTCTTAAATGGTGATCCTATTTACAGGGTGTGTATGATGCTCCTGACATGCTGGGGTGATGTCACAGACGGTGCAGAGGAACAGGAATTGCCAAATGGTAGGAGAGAAACATTTACAGCAATGTGGACAAGTTAAACAGTAGATTGCCGAACAGTCATTGAGGGTAGTTGGAGTGAGGCTGGCATGTGTCAAAACGTAGGACCTTGGTCAGAGTGGGGCATGGTCCAGGGGACTAGGGCTTCCGGGTACTCTTGCGTGTGAATGTTATCTGTTCCATGTCTTCTTCTTCTGATGTGTGTGTTGCTGGTGTGTCCTTGTTGTTGTTGGTTTTGAAGGGGCAACACACACCTCAGTGTCAGAAGACATGGAGGCAGACATCCCGGGGGCTGATCCCTGTCCAGTTATGAAGGGCAGTACTGCAGCAAGGAGAGCGTGCTGGTTTTTTCAGAATGGCAGCCACATCCCGATGGTAGGCAGCCAGGTCTGCCCTGAGGGGTTCGATGTTGCATTCGTGCACACGCTGACTGGCTTGCTGTTGGAGTTGTTTGGTCAACTGGATGACAGCTGTGCAGATTGCCTTCTGTGTTACTAAAAGTTCCTCCAACAGCGATGTTCTGGCTTGCTTTGCAGCTGCCTGATCAGCAGTTGACAGCATGCACGAACGCACCCCCTCAAGGCTGGCTGCCATAGTTTGCATCCCCACCCGCACCTCCTTGGCCAGCTCCCGCTGGACCCCAACGACTGTTCTTTCGAAGCTGGTGCCAGTGTCGTCAGAGTCCTCAGCTGTGTTGGAGCTGGCAGGTCTTACAATTGGGGTGGCGGGTGGTTCTACTGTGGTGGCTGCTTCATCTTGGCTCCTCCTTGTTACTGAAGGGGGGGTTTGGAGGCTTTCGAGGACCATGTCAATGGTCTCTTGTGTGAGGTTGATGTTCTCGTCATCCATATCATCAGGGAACTCATGGACAGGCATATCGGCAGGAGATCCGTGTTCCTCTGCAAAGAAACAGGGTACAATTAGTGTGTCTGTGTTGAGATCATTTAGCACTAAGATACAAGCCTTTGGATGCCTTTACTTTGTACTCTGATTTTGTCTTTGGTATCTGCTGTCTGTCATAGGGCATTGTTGTAGGCCTATGGCCCACCTGTGTGTCACATATATGATATGGAGCTATCAGACATGCCTGCCAGGTCATCTCTAGGTGTTGATTTGTAATTATTTTGGAATATGCATTTTTTTGTCCTACTCCTCCCTCGGTGTTTCACTATTGTTATGGAGGGACATTTGTTTGGGTGGGCTCTCATTATCCTACATGTGATTCTTGGCTTTCTAGGCAGCAGGATAGCTAATGGTGTGGGGGGACTAAGTTTGACCCACTTGTAAATAACTCTGTCACCCAGATATTGTATTTAGCTCAGACAGACTAGCAGTGCCTCTGGTCTCCCACAACAGAGGAATGTTTAGAAGTCCAAGCCCATGACATCTTTGGGACTTCTCAGGGAAGTGGTGGTCACTCAGGTCCTACACATTTCTATCTTTTCCGGTATGTTCCCATACACAAATGACACAGACAGTATTTGTTTGATATGAAGTTTCATTGTACAACTGACTTGTAGGAATTTAGGTGTGAGCCCCAATAACCAAAACAATACACACAGTTAGAACTGAAATAGTCCGCAGGAGAGTAATACATTGGTACACAGCTATCATGGTGCCTAACAGTTTCTACTCTCCCTCTGCTTGTTCTATATATAGCACTGCATGTTAAGTTTGGAGCTTGGCTGTCTGAATCACAGGGGAGACATCATCCCTCATATCAGAGGAATGGGCTGGATCTGGTTGTGCATCAGCAGCAAGGCAGGCAGCATCTAGATGTGATTTTCTGTTTGTAAACTCCCCCATGCGTGTCTTGGGACGAGGAAGTGAATTTAAAAGACATATGACATTGTGATGACAAAGTTTCCCTACGCAGGAATGGCAAACCTTAACCCCTACCACATCTATCATCAACGAACCAGACGGTATCCTTGACTGGGCCACAGAGTGAATATGTTCTGGCAAACTCCAGTGCAGAAGTAGGCAAAACAGGGTGATTTGACTAATTGCCAACACCTTAGGACTGACTATTTGCTACATTAACTGATAGGAAGGGCAATGAGATTCATTTAGTGCAAAGTGCTCTGAGGCAATTAGATGTGAGCAAATGAGTATAAGTACATTCAGGGTAAGATGCACAAAGGCCTCCAGCCTGAGGCTATTGCGCAAAGTATACGTTTCACTTGCCACGCTACACTTTGACTGACTGTGGGTGTTGTGACTGCCCTGCCAGCACACTTGCCTCACAGGCCCTGCACCATACACTTTTTATTCACATTGCATGATCTGTACATGTTAGGTGGCATGACCTATGTATGTCAATGTTAGGATGTGGTATGGATGTAAACATTGTTGATGTTTGTATCTGATGGGGTCTCATGTGTGTCTTACTGGATTGGCCTGTTTATCGTATGAATGTCCTATTTTTTGGTTAGACTGTGCAGATGTGTTTCATTGACCAGTTGCCTGTGTCCCCTCGTCAATGTTGTTGTCTGAGCAGTATGACATTTGTGATGTAGCATTGTTAGGCAGGCACGTGAGGGACCCTGACGTATGCAGCATGTGTGTGTCGTTAGTGCTGTGTGGCTCCTATTGCTGTTTACTTAGGCTTATGTATGTGTCAGTTATGGACATTCGGCATTTAAGTGTACTGGTAGCTTTGTCTTATTTCTAGGAGTAGTTGCAGATGTCATCCTCACCCCCTAATTTAGGAATGTATGTTCCAGGGTGGGGTTCCTGCCATTTGGTACTATAGCTGCCCAGAGATGAGAGGTGTTATTGTCAACTGTGGTGGCAGTTAAGTTGCAGTTGTTGTATTTGCTACTGCATTACAGGTAGGGACCTAGTTGATGGGGAATAGTTTGTGCAAAACAAGTGCCTGGATGTGGATTCAGGGTAGTGTCCCTTCCCACCTGTCACTGGTTTCCCTTGGCTCTCTTGTTGTAATTACAGGATGTCCCCATGGGACTGTAGTGGTGGCAGTATTTTGTCGTGCCCCGGCTATGGTCAGTACTGGGCATTCCCCCCTGCCGTGCCCCTTTCCCCCATGCCACTTCATATATGTGCTAAGTTACATGCATTGTGCTAGTAGGTATCCCCCCCCTGCTTACAGTCCCCATTATTGCATTGTAATTCCCCATGCGACTTACCCTGCATGTGCGTAGTGTCGTGGTAGTCTGCGCTGTCCAGTCCTTGTATCCCTGTGATGATCTCCTCTGGGATGACGGCTGCGACCATCTCCTCCATGTGGGTCCAGAGCCTCCTGTTGTGCTGGGACTCCCCCCTCCAGTCTGCATTGCTGCCTTCCTGTTCCTGGCCATTTTCTCTTTGGTCCTACGTTTACAGTCATGCCAGCGTTTCTTACACTCGGTGACTGTCCGGCGTTCTTCAGCCACACTGTTTATCTTGTCCACAATTTCTTTCCAGATGGCCTCTCTCCTACTGAGTGGCAATTTTGAGGATATGAAAAGTTGGTGCTGGTGTTCCGTCACCTCTTTCACCAGGATTTCCTGCTCCCTCTGCACTGAAGCGACACTTTCTTTTTTTCTTTAACATGTCCTGGTTCCTGTGTGCTTCCTCCTGGCTGGGTCCTGGTCTGCTCTCATCCTCCTGGGGTCTGTTGGGGCATCTGGGATCCATTTTGGGTCTCCTCTCCTGTAAGTGCAGTTTTCGCGCAAAAATGTCACGCAATAGCGTGAAAAAAAACGGCGTATTCACGATAGCGCTGTCGTAAATCGACCCACAGTGATTTGCGTCACTTTTACGTGGGTTTGCCTTACGACAGACCGACGCTGTTTGCGTCACGAAATAATGACTCCCACCTGTTGGTTGCGCCGCCGTACGTCAAAGTATAAATTTGACGCCCGAATGGCGCATCCAAATGGCGTTAGACGGCGCAAATTTTTTTGACGCAAAACTGCGATGGCGCAGTTTTGCGTCAAAAAGTATAAATATGGGCTAAGGGCTTAAACACTGTTTATACCCTGCGGGGAGTGACTTAGACAGCATTTGGGGTAATTTGGAATTCAAGCTAAATGGTCAGATTTTTTTATGAAAATCATTGACCCACGGACTCACAAAATGCTTCAGGAAGGTCCAAAATGGACAATTTTCAATTGTTGTATCTTCTAACTCTTTATGTTGTGTTGAAGTGAATCATCACTTTTGGGGCTTAAATAAACATGTTTAGAGACGTTGCGAAGCTCTCAATGGGGCTAAAATTCATAGTTTTGAGATTTTATAAAAGTGAATGAAAAAGGCTGATTTGTTAACATTGAGGCCTTAAACAGTGTTTGTGCACTGCAGGAAGTGATTTAAACAGCATTTGGGGTAATTTGGAATTCAAGCTAAATGGTCAGATTTTTGTTGAAAGTCATTGACCCACTGACTCACAAAATGATTCAGGAAGGTTCAAAATGGACCATTTTCAATTGTTGTATCTTCTAACTCTTTATGATGTGTTGAAGTGAATCATCACTTTTGGGGCTTAAACAAACATGTTTAGAGACATTGCCATGCTCTCAATGGGGGTTAAAATTCATAGTTTTGAGATTTTATAAAAGTGAATGAAAAAGGCTAATTTGTTAACATTGAGGCCTTAAACAGTGTTTGTGCACTGCAGCAAGTGATTTAAACAGCTTTTGGGGTAATTTGGAATTCAAGCTAAATTGTCAGATGTTTGTTGAAAGTCATTGACCCACAGACTCACAAAATGCTTCAGAAGGTTCAAAATGGACCATTTTCAATTGTTGTATCTTCTAACTCTTATGATGTGTTGAACTGAATCATCAGTTTTGGGGCTTAAACAAACATGTTTAGAGACATTGCCATGCTCTCAAGGGGCCAAAATCCCTAATTTTTTAAATGTGAAAAGGTGAATGAAAGTGGCCCAGTTGGTAACATTAAGGCCGTAAACACTGTTTATACCCTGCGGGGAGTCATTTAAACAGCATTTGGAGTCATTTTGAATTCAAGCTAAACGTTCACATTTTGGTGAAAATCATTGACCCACGGACTCACAAATGCTTCAGGAAGGTCCAAAATGGACCGTTTTTCAATTCTTCCATATTTAATTTTTTTTTAAATATGTTGAAGTGAATCATGACTTTTGGGGCTTAAACTATGATGTTTAGAGACATTGCCATGCTCTCAAGGGGCCAAAATGCCTAATTTTATGTTTTTGTAAAAGTGAATGAAAATGGCCCGCTTGCTAACAGTAAGGCCTTAAACACTGTTTATACCCTGTGGGGAGTGACTTAGACAGCATTTGGGGTAAATTGGAATTCAAGCTAAATGGTCAGATTTTTTTATGAAAATCATTGACCCACGAACTCACAAAATGCTTCAGGAAGGTCCAAAATGGACCATTTTCAATTGTTGTATCTTCTAACTCTTTATGATGTGTTGAAGTGAATCATCACTTTTGGGGCTTAAATAAACATGTTTAGAGACGTTGCGAAGCTCTCAATGGGGCTAAAATTCATAGTTTTGAGATTTTATAAAAGTGAATGAAAAAGGCTGATTTGTTAACATTGAGGCCTTAAACAGTGTTTATGCACTGCAGGAAGTGATTTAAACAGCATTTGGGGTAATTTGGAATTCAAGCTAAATGGTCAGATTTTTGTTGAAAGTCATTGACCCACAGACTCACAAATGCTTCAGGAAGGTTCAAAATGGACCATTTTCAATTGTTGTATCTTCTAACTCTTTATGATGTGTTGAAGTGAATCATCACTTTTGGGGCTTAAACAAACATGTTTAGGGACATTGCCATGCTCTCAATGGGGTCAAAATCCATACCTTTTAGATTTTATAAAAATGAATGGAAATCGTCGATTTGTTAACATTGATGCCTTAAATAGAGTTTGTGCACTGCAGGAAGTGATTTAAACAGCATTTGGAGTCATTTTTGAATTCAAGCTAAATTTTCAGATTTTTTTATGAAAATCATGAACCCACGGACTGACAAAAATACTCAGAAACGTCCAAAATGGACCGTTTTCAATTGCTGTATCTTTTAACTCTTTATGACGTCTTGAAGTGCATAGTCACTTTTGGGTCTTAAATAAGCATGTTTGGAGACATTGTCATGCTCTCAAGGGTCCAAAATGCCTAATTTTGTGATTTTGTAACATGAATGAAAATGTCCCGCTTAGTAAACGTTAAGGCCTTAAATACTGTTTATACCCTGCGGGGAGTGACTTACACAGCATTTGGGGTAATTTGTAATTCAAGCTAAATGGTCAGATTTTTTTATTAAAATCATTGACCCACGGACTCACAAAATGCTTCAGGAAGATCCAAAATGGACCATTTTTAATTGTTGTATCTTCTAACTCTTTATGATGTGTTGAAGTGAATCATCACTTTTGGGGCTTAAATAAACATGTTTAGAGACATTGCCATGCTCTCAATGGGGTCAAAATTCATATCTTTTAGATTTTATAAAAAATAATAGGAAATCCCCTATTTGTTAACATTGATGCCTTAAATAGAGTTTGTGCACTGCAGGAAGTGATTTAAACAGCATTTGGAGTCATTTTGAATTCAAGCTAAATGGTCAGATTTTTTATGAAAATCATGAACCCACGGACTGACAAAATACTTCAGAAAGGTCCAAAATGGACCGTTTTCAATTGCTGTATCTTTTAACTCTTTATGACGTGTTGAAGTGCATAGTCACTTTTGGGGTCTTTAAATAAGCATGTTTGGAGACATTGTCATGCTCTCAAGGGTCCAAAATGCTAATTTTGTGA